>NW_004955612.1:31818-39440 GCF_000276665.1 Chinchilla lanigera
GACCCCTGGCAGTGTGGGCGAGCGCAGACTCGAGCCCAGGTGTCTAGCCGCTCCTGGAACACTGGCTCTCACTGCGCAGGGCGCGTGGGGCTGAGGGTTTGTTCGCCCCGCCCGCAGCCAGAGAAGTTCCTGGGGCTTGGGCAGCAGGGTCCTGATGCACGCGCTCTGCCCTCAGGGAGTAGCTGGGAAATACCTGGCTCTCTCTGCGCATTTCAGCTGGGAACCGTGGCAGTGTGGGCGAGCACAGACTCAAGCCCAGGTGTCTAGCCGCTCCTGGAACACTAGCTTTTGCTGCGCAGGGTGCGTGGGGCTGAGGGTTTGTTCGCCCCGCCCGCAGCCAGAGAAGTTCCTGGGGCTTGGGCGGTGGGGTCCTGATGCATGCGCTGCCTTCAGGGAGTAGCTGGGAAATACCTAGTTGTGGTATTTTTATACATTGCAGTATTACTCAGCTATTAAAAAAAGATAAACTCGAGGCTTTTGTAGGTAAATGGATGCAACTAGACACCATACTCATAAATGAAATAAATTGGACCCCCATGTGTAAACATCATATTTTCTCCTTGGTGTAGGAACCTGAAAGACTAGGTAAAAAATAGATGATAGGAAAGGGAAATAAATTGCTCAAAGGAAGGAATGACTAGAATGAGGGAAAGAGGAAAAGAGAAAGAAGGAAGGCAAAGAAAAAAAATATATAGCCTCAATGACTGCATTGCTGATGTCTGATGCTGTATCAAAATGAACAGTTAATGCTTACAATTTTTTATGTTCTGATCAATTTTGCATGCTTGTGTCTGGTGGTGTGAGTAACTGATTTGAAGGTAACAATATACAAGGGAATTACAATGATGAACTTCTACCATCTTGTCTAGTGAAACTGTGTATTATTGCTAATGTTTTATCAAAGAATTTTTTTATTCTCTTTAAGGGTTTGAGCAATCTTTCATTCTTACATTTGGTAATCTGAGTAATGTAGTTGAGGATAGTAATATGTAATGTAATAACCACTGTTGATTTGTACTATTTTGTCTTGAGACCCTGTATCACTTTGCATGTTCTTGCTTTGATTTATGTTCGTGATACTGGTATGTTGCTACTGTTCTATTTTTTTGTTTGTTTGTTTCTCATTTACTACTCCCTTTAAAATGAAAAAGAAAGAACATAAATAAATACATAAATCTTGGAAACAACCCAAATGCCCATCAACTGAGGACTGGATAAAAAAAGATGTGGTATTTTTATACAATGGAGTATTACTCAGCTATAAAGAGAGATAAGCTCAAGGATTTATAGGTAAATGGATGCAAATAGAGACCATCCTCATAAGTGAAATAAATTGGACCCACATGTGTAAACATTGTGTTGTCTCCCTAGTGTAAGAACATGAAACAGTAAATGGAATTCAAAACATACAATAGATATTAATAAAGGGAAAGAAATTGCTCAAATGAAGAAACAACTGGGATGAGGGAAAGGAGAAAAATAAAGGAAGGGGGGAAATATATATATATATACACACACAGGATATCTCAGATAACTGTAGTGTTGATGTCTGATGGTTTACTGAAAGGAATAGTTAATGCTTTTTTTTTTTGGCCAATTTTGCATGCTTATATCTGGTAATCTGAACAACTAATTTGAAGACAAAAATATGCAACATAACAACAACTGTTGAATTCCTATCATCTTATTTGGTGAAATTTGGTATCATTTATAACTTTTGTTTTTATTTTTTATTCTCTTTAATGGTTTGATCAATCTTGCATTCTTACATCTGGTAATCTGACCAACTTTGATAAAGGTAATAATATGCAATATACCAATCACTGTTAATCCCTATAGTTTTGTTCTGAAGCCCTGTATCATTCTTGTTGTTTTTGCTTTGTTTTGTTTTTGTTTATGTTGTTGGCATTTTGCTATTGTTCTTTTTTTAATTCTCTTTAGAATAAAATAAAAATGAAAAAAACTCATCATTAGAAACTTTATTCATTTTCCAGAATGGTTCTGCTGTATTTACTAAAGTGTGGAAAGTAGTATATTTTTGCTACCTATGGACTATAGTAATGATTGGAAATGAGTAGTGGTGCAGTTTGTTCTTTGAAGCAGGTAGTGCTTGAGCACCTTCTGAGCTCCACTTAGGGCCCTCAGCTAAATGGAATACTTTGGAGTATGTGGCTCTGTAAATACCTGAGGTGTAAAGTGTTCATTTCAGGGGTACATACCTGGAATGGGAGGTTTAACTAATGAGGACATGCAGCCCTGGGATCAAGAAGCAGACAGAAGATTCATGTCTGTTTTCCAAATAAGAACTCACTGTTAGCAACATAAGTCATTTTCCAGAATGGTTGTTTGGCATTTATAAGAGTGTGACAATTAATATATTTTTGCTTCCTAGTGACTTTAGGAATGAATGGAAAGAAATAAATTGTGGTGAGTTTTTTGCTTCCAACAGCTAGCACTTCACCAACTTCTGGGTAAGCTCTGCTGAGGGCCCTCAGCAAATAGGAACATTTTGGAGTGTGTGGCTCTGTAATAACTGAGGTGTAGAGTGTTCATTTCTAAGGTGTATACTGTGAATGGCAGTTGTTCCCAGAGAAGATGTGCAGCACTGTAGCCATCAATGAGCCTGTAGCTTTCTGCATGTTTCTCTAAAAAGAACTTATCATTAGAAACATAAAACATTTGTAAGAATGGTTCTCCTGTATTTACAGAACTGCAGTAAGCAATATATTCTTTGCTTCCTAGGGCCCATAGAAATGATTGGAAGAGGTCTGGTGCAGACCACAGATCCTCACTCAGAAGGCCCATGAACTGCTCTCACTGTGGTTTGTGTGTGGGCCCTTTCTGCACATGCCCAGCGCAGAGGCTCTGGGAGCTGTGGCATGGCAGCTCATGTTTGGGCTTTGCCTGCACCCCAACCACCTGGGGGTCACAGACACAGGCAGTCTGTGAGCACTGTTGGTGCAGCCCGCATCTGACCTCTCTGTGTGTTCTGAACTGACTGGAGATGCAGATTTGGGTGAACTGTGACCCACTGACAGAACGGTTCCCAGCTAAACACAGCAGAGAGAGCCAGGTACTTCCCATCTACTCACTGGGGGCAGAGCAGCCAACCCAGGACACTGCCCCCATTCCGGTCTGAGACTCTACCCTCCATGTCCTGGGGCGGACTGGAGATCCTCACTCAGAAAGCCCACGAACTGCTCTCACTGGGGTTTGCATGTTGGCCCTCTCTGCGCACACCCACCATGGAGTGAGGTACTGGACCAGGGGCTCTGGGAGCTGTGGCATTGTGGCTCATGTTTGGGCTTTGCCTGCACCCTGACCTCCTAGGGATCACAGACACGAGCAGTTTGTGAGCACTGTTGGTGCAGCCCGTGTCTCACTTTTGTGCTGACCGGAGGCTCAGATTCAGGTGGTACACAAACTGTCAATCCTGCAGTTCGTGTCTGGGTTTGCATGCACCCTGAACTGCCTGGGGTCACTGGTCCACTGGTCTGGGATTGAGCCACCAGTGCAACCCCATCCTGGGTCATACACATATCCTGAACTACAAGGCATCACTGGATCAGACAGACTGCCATCAGCTGGCATCATGGTCCGTGTCTGAGACCTGGGAGAACTAGATACACTACATGATCTGCCGAAAAACCCCACAGTAAGCAGTGCATCTCAGCGGACACTTAGGGGCAATCCTGCCCACTAGGAGAACTAGGGACACTAGCAACCTTTGCTGAGCAACCAGGGAAGAGGGAGACTCAGCTTTCTGCATCCAGGATCAAACATGACAAGACAAAGGGCTAAAACACCATCTCAGAACTCCACCCCACTCAGAACAACTCCAGGAGACATGGACTTAAGAGAACTTGGTAAACGCACACCTGAAATTGCTGAAATGATTGCAAGGAAAGTGAACAAACAATATCATCAGGCAATAGAAGAGATCAGATCAGAAATAATCTCTCAGGTAAAAAGTGAAATGACAATAATAATGAAAGAACTGCTCAGGACATCTGAAGAAGAAGCATATAGGAAAATAGAAGAACAAAAGCAATGGACTGAAACCTTAAATGAAAAATACAGAAATGACTTAGAACACATGAACCAGATTCAAAGAGACATCCAGGACATCAAAGCTTCCATTGAAAACTGCAAAAACTACTTGAATGAAGTCAAAGATAGAATTTCAGATTTTGAAGACAGCATGGCAGCTAGCAACTGTGAAAGAAAGTATCTCTTAAAATAAACAAGGATCCAAGAAAAATCAATTCAACAGCTGCAAGATGAGGCAAAGAGGAAAAATGTATGGCTAATAGGAGTCAATGAAACAGCAGGAGGCAACACAAACGTCATAAAAAGAGTATTTGCAGAAATAATAGCAGAATATTTCCCAAGTATGGAAACAGAACCTGATATACAGGTAAATGAGGCCTATAGAACTCCAGCTAGCCATAACCAAAATAAAAGTACACCCAGACATATAATAGTCAAGTTCCCAGATCTCCAGCAAAAGAACAGAATATTAAAAGCTGCTAGAGAAAAGAAACAGATTACCTATAAAGGAAAGCCTATCAGAATCACAACAGACTTCTCAACACAAAGCATCCAATAGAGAAGAGTTTGGAGTGAAGTATTACAGGTCTTGAGACAAAACAGCTCCCAACCAAGACTGATATACCCTGCCAAACTCTCCTTCATATTCAATGGAGAAATAAAATATTTCCATGACAAGAACAACTGAAGAACTTCAAGAGTGTCAAACCATCATTGCAAAAAGTACTAAAAGATATTCTAGATGGAGAAAAAAAATGACCACAATTCCCAGAACAAAAAAAGAAAGGAACCATCAAGAAGAGTGAACAATTAAACAGGTAGGAAAAGTAGGAAACCAACAGCAAGTAAATAACATGACAATGATAAGCCAACACATATCAGTTATAACTGTAAATGTAAATGGCCTCAATTCCCAGTCAAAAGAAACAGACTGGCAGAGTGGATTAAGAAAAAAATCCAACACTATGCTGTACACAGGAAACACATTTTACTCAAAAGGAAATCCATAGACTGAAAGTCAAAGGATGGAAAACAATCCTCCATGCAAAAGGAACCCAGAAAAAAGCAGGTGTAACTACTATGTTTCCAGACAATGTAAACTTCAAACAGAACAACCAAAAGAGATAAAGAAGATCACTACATACCTGTTAGGGGAAAACTGCAAGAGGAAGAGATAACAATCATAAACATGTATGCACCAAATACAAGAGCACCAAACTGTATAAGACAAATCGTAACAGACATGAAAACCCATATAATTAATTACACTATTGTAATAGGGGACTTCAACACCCCTTTAACACAAAGAGATAGGTCAACTGGTCAAAAACTCAGCAAAGAAATAGCAGATTTGAAACTAATCTGCAAACAAATGGACCTAGTAGATGTATACAGAGTGTTCCACCCCACAACATCAGAATACACATTTATCTCAGCTGCACATGGGACTTTCTCGAAAATAGAGCACATTCTAGCCCATAGAGTACACCTACCAAAATGCAAAAGAATTGAAAAAGTCCCATGCGTACTGTCAGACCACAGTGCAACAAAATTGGAAATTAATGACAAAAGGAACTCCAAAAACTCCATAAACACTTGGAAATTAAACAACAATCTCCTGAACAACCAATGGGTCACAGAAGAAATTAAAGATCAAATTAAAAACTACCAACAAGCAAATGAAAATGTAAATACAAATTACTGGAATCTGTGGGATGCAATGAAAGCAGTCTTCAGAGGGAAACTTATGGCGGTGAACTAACACATAAGGAAAACAGAAAGAGAACAAATAAATAGCCTAATGCTCCACCTCAAACTTTTAGGAAAAAGAAGAACAAGCCAAGCCCAAAGCCCAAAGAAAAGAGGAGATTATAAAGATCCCAGAAGAAATTAATGCAACTGAGACAAAGAAAACCCTACAAAAAACAAATGAATCAAAGAGTTAATTCTTTGAAAGAATAAATAAAATTGATAAAGCCCTAGCCAACCTTATCAAAAAAAGAAAGGAAAAAACTCAAATTCATGTAATAAGGAATGAAAAGAATGAAATTACTACAGATTCCACAGAAATTCAGAAGATCATTAACACCTACTTTGAAAATCTTTAGTCCCATAGGATAGAAAATTCAGAAGAAATGAACAGATTCTTAAATATGTACAAATTACCAAGGTTGAGTCAAGAAGATATAAAAATCCTGAATGACCCAATATCAACTAATGAGATTGAAAATGTGATTAAAAACTTATCAACAAAGAAAAGTCCAGGCCTTGATGGATTCAAAGTAGAATTTTACAAGAAATTCAGAGAAGATTTAATACCAACACTCCTCAAACTCTTCAATGAAATTGAAAAAGGAAGCAATTCTCCCTAACTCACATCTGGAGGCAAGTGTTATACTGATACCAAAACCAGAGAAAGACCCAACCAGGAAAGAGAACTACAGACTAATCTCCCTAATGAATATATATGCAAAGATACTCAATAAAGTACCAGCAAACAGGATGCAGCAAATCATCAAGAAAATCGTGCACCACAACCAAGTCGAGTTCATTCCAGGAATGCAGGGATGGTTCAATATTCGCAAATCTATAAATGTTACACACCATATCAATAGAGCCAAAGACAAAAACCACATGATCATATCAATAGATGCAGAAAAAGCTTTTGACAAGGTCCAACATGCATTTATGATAAAAACTCCACAGAAAATAGGAATAAATGGTCTACCTTAACCTGATCAAAGCCATCTATGACAAACATACAGCCAACATCATACTAAATGGACAAAAACTAAAAGCTTTTACTTTGAAATCAGGAATAAGACAAGGATGTCTGCTGTCACCTCTCCTGTTCAACATACTCCTGGAAGCATTAGCCGGAGCAATTAGACAGGAGAGAAAAATAAAAGGAATAAGGATAGGAAAGAAAGAAGTAAAACTATCACTATTTACAGATGACATGATACTTTACATGGAAGACCCCAAAAATTCTGCAAGAAGACTCGAATTAATCAACAAATTCAACAGTGTAGCTGGATACAAAGTCAACACCCAAAAATCGATACCATTCCTATACACAAACAACAAACAGACTGAGAGAGAAATTAAGGAAACCATACCTTTCACAATGGCATCCAAGAAATTGAAATATTTAGGAATCAATCTAACAAAAGAAAAAGATCTCTTCAATGAAAACTACAGTACTCTGAAAAAAGAGATTGAAGAGGATATCAATAAATGGAAGAATATTCATTGGTTATGGATAGGAAGAACCAACATTGTGAAAATGGCCATACTCCCAAAACTGCTATACAGATTCAATGCAATTCCCATTAAACTACTGTAAGCATACCTCACAGATCTAGAGAAAACATTCCTTAAATTCATCTGGAAACAGAAAAGACCCACAATAGCAAAAGAAATCCTGGGCAACAAAGACAAGTCAGGTTGAATTACAATCCCTGACCTGAAATTATACTACAAAGCCACTGCAATAAAATCAACTTGGTACTGGCTAAAAAACAGACCAGACGATCAATGAAACAGACTGGAGGCACAGACACATCCACAAA